>NC_135503.1:8349163-8374163 GCF_052857255.1 Amblyomma americanum | reverse complement strand
GGCAGAGTGGGCGAGGGAACAAACGCGATTTTATGATGTGCTGGTCAAAATCAAGATGAAGAAATGGGCTTGGGCAGGGCACGTAATGCGAAGGCAAGACAACCGGTAACCGATGGTCGTTAAGAGCAACGGAGCGGATTTCAAGAGAGTTCAAACGTGGCAGTTGCGTCAGAGCCAGGTGCGGGGATCAGGAAATTTGCGGGGATGAGGTTGCCCATGACAGGGTTGATATGAGGGATAGGGGGAGGCCTTTGTCCTGCAGTGGAAATAGCTAGGCTGATGAAAATGACGATGTATACTGGCGACATCCTGTCTAGCGTGTTTTGTGTGCTTGTACCCGAAGGACGGGCGCACGACTGGACACGTGCACCTGCCTTAGCCATTATCGGAAGACACAGCAGTGGGCACAAATTCTCGCTTGCGCGACTCGGGACACGCGTGCGTTCGGAGTGAGTGGGCGGGGCTTGCTCCCAACGCTGGCGGGAATTCCGTTCTCGGAATATCCCCACGCCAGGAATACCTCGCGACGCACTCACTTTTCAACGGCGCTCCGTCGCACAACGGTCGTCCACTGTGTCGCCCGTACGCGAGAGCCGCTCGCGAACGTGTCTGCTAAGTCGCCCGCGAGGCCTTCGCCTCTAATTAGCCAAGCTCGAACGGTTCTTATTTAGCGTCCAGACAGACGCCCCCGACCGCAAACACAACACGCTTAATTCTCCGAGCAAAGACTAGACATGACGAAAAAGCGGGGACTCAAAACTGATAAAACCAAGGGAGCGGCGAGGGCGACCCTCGCTCGCATCACCACCAGGCCGGAGGAGCAGTAGCAGAGCTGAGAGCGCGCGCATCTCTCATTTGGACACGACCCAACTAGATGGCCGCATGAAGCGGAGCTACAGCGCTGTTTTCGCTTTCAGTGTAACACGCCTCGTGCACGTGGGAAGCGAAGCGGCTAAAACAAGCTGGCGATCTCGCTGTGTTTGCGGGACGAGCGAGAGAGCCGCCCGTCGGTCGGTTGCAGAAAGCGGGCCTCCAAGCAGTTCTCTTCCAACGGCCTCTGTGATGACGTGTGCGGTGCGCCACCCTGAAAGCGCGTTAACTAAGCTGGCTCGAGTTTCGGGATTGGCGCGAACGAGGGATGAAATCCGGCGTAGCGGGCCGACCGCAATCGAAGCCGATATCCGTATCAGAAGACCGTATTCCGCCGACCCTATCAACCACATTATTTCGTGCACCCTTTTTCCGCTTTGGAACGGCGGAGACGCATAGTTTCGTAATGAAACAGTTTACCTTAGAAAAAAAAAAAACGAATAAGTTCTTAAGTGCGTGGCGCTGGGTGCGAATCCCAGTTTTGTGAGTTAAATTCTACTCGTTCCATTCACATTTGGGACAAAACGTCCCTGAGTAGCGGATTCAACACTGGCGCAGTGTTTTTATCGTAATTTATTACTTTCCGTGAAGGCGTACACATACGTAGGAGAACGGAAAATCACAAGTGCGTGGCATGCACGCAAATCTTTCTCACATTCTTTACGCGGTCACCTTCATCTTGAATTCAGTGAGCTCTGCTGAAGAGTGGCGATATTTTTTTTACTTTATTCGCGGGAACCGAACCCTCAAAAGAAAAGCAACTTTTTGAGCTATGCAAAGTGTGCAGTCGCGGTGGCTTGGCTGGGTGAAGACTGTGCAGGCCAGGAGTTCACGTGCTGATCGTTGCGCCACTGTCCTGCGATGGTAGTTGTTGCCAGCGGTGGGCCTTGCGTGTCCCAGGTTGCTCTTCCCGAGCGACCAATCATTAATTTAGCGGCCACCTGACACGGTGGGCAGCTTTGGGCAGGTTGGGATGACGCCGCAAAGTCACGTGACCTAGGAGGCCAACCGGCCTCCTAGGTTGTTCTCTGGGGACCACCTGGCAGAGCCATGCCCGTGATATTTCGCGCACAATATATAATAATTGGTTTTTGGGGAAAGGACAAGGCGCAGTATCTGTCTCATATATCGTTGGACACCTGAACCGCGCCGTAAGGGAAGGGAGAAGGGAGGGAGTGAAAGAAGAAAGGAAGAAGGAGGTGCCGTAGTGGAGGGCTCCGGAATAATTTCGACCACCTGGGGATCTTTAACGTGCACTGACATCGCACAGCACACGGGTGCCTTAGCGTTTCTCCTCCATAAAAACGCAGCCGCCGCGGTCGGGTTCGAACCCGGGAACTCCGGATCAGTAGTCGAGCGCCCTAACCACTGAGCCACCGCGGCGGGTTCGCGCACAACGCCGAAACCGGGTTTTCTGCCGAACGGAGCCTTTAACGCTATCGCGTTAATAATGTGCGGCAAAGGGCTAGTGCTCCCTAGCTCGAAAAAGAGCTCTAGGGCGCTCCACTCCTTCGGCAATCATGCAGGGCACCACCGAAAAAAACTTGGGGGGACACTTAAGCTCCGCCCTAAAGGTATGACGCCATAGCGTTAATGGTTCCCTTCACCGGCCTCGAGTCCTCTTTGTGTATCACTTCGCAGATGAGGAGAGTGTTCTTCCTTTCACCATCACATAACGCTTAACCTACCTTAAGGGTACAATGCGATAGCATTAGAGATCTTTCCCACGCAAATACTGCTTCTCTGTCGCCGAAGTTCTGCCTACATGCCTATATTATGCTTGGTGGAAATCAAGAGCAAGAAATGGGCTTGGGCAGGGCGTGTAACGCGAAGGCAAGATAACCGCTGGTCCTTAAGGGTAACAGAGTGGGTTCCAAGAGAAGGCAAGCGTAGCAGGGGGTGGCAGAAAGTCAAGTGGGCGGGTGAGATTAGGAAGTTTGCGGGCAAAAGGTGGATGCAGCTGGCAAAGGGCAGGGTTAATTGGAGAGACATGGGAGAGGCCTTTGCCCTGCAGTGGGTGTTGTCAAGCTGCTGATGATGATGATGATGATGGTTATCGCGGGGAGTCCTCATACCCTCCCTAGCGCAGTGGTGCAGCGGCTAATAGATTCGCAACTTCCCGGCGGGTAGCTGGGGCTGTTTATTAATTTAAGTGACATCATTAATTTAACTGCCACCTGCCACGGTGAGCAGTTAGTTAGCTCGCAGTCCGGTGCGCAGGTTGTGATGACTTTACAGTCACGTGACCTCGGTGGCAGGTGGGCCACCTGCTTTTCCAATCACAACTCTGACACCGACGACACCGGATTTTGTGCACAACGGGAGCCCTGAGGCTGTCACGTTGCCACCTCTAGGGCACCTCGGCTAGGCGTATCTAAATTCCAGTGCTGCCTCCTGTGACCCGAGAGTGCTGTGGTTACCGAAGGGTTTGTCCAAAAAGGCTAGGGTAAGTGTTCTCTGGCACCTTCGACCATCCCGAGTGCAAATAAAGAAAAAGTGGCGAAACTAGACTACGGCTCAGTTCGAGCGTTCGACGAGACCCGGGAAGTCCCTCCCTTTTTTTCCCTTTCTTCATTTCTTCCCTTCTTTTTGTTCCCTATTTCTTCTGTATACTCTCTCTTGGCCTGGCTCCTGTCTCCTTATGGGCTTCTTTCTTCTTTCTCTCCTTCTTTTTCATTCTCTTATCCTCTACTTCTTCATTCTCATCTTTTTCTTCTGCTTCCTCTTCTTTCATCTTCTACTCCTACTTCATTCTCATCTACTTCTGCTTCTTCATCTTGTGTTCTTCCTTCTTCTTCTCTGTTCTCATCTTCCACATCTTCGGTTCTTGTTTCTTCTCTCTCTTGGCTTGGCTTGACTTTTGGCTTGGCTCGCTTTGGCTTGCGGATTTCTACGACAATTACTTCAACAACATGCTACACGACCACTCGGGGGTGTGGCCCCAGTAACGGCCCTCGCCGTAAAGGCACATAGACCGACCCACAGCCTCGGTTGTTCCCAGCGCGCGCTCTCCTCCCCTCCCAGACGCCGACTCCGTCGCTGTGGCAATTTTCGCTGCCTAGTCGGCAGAAAAAAAAGGGCTCGCTCTTGTGTCTTAGTCTGCTTCCATTAGGGCGTCTAGGAGGAAGCACGCTGCACCGCGGGGCCGGACGGTCGTATTTACCGCGCGCTTCCGGCGACTGACGCCGAGGAGGGAGGCTTTTCTTAGCGAGGAGAGGTGCGCACTAATGGCAACTGTGGGGGGCCCCCCCGAGCACAGCTGTGCCTCTTCTGCTGAGCTGCGGCTCAAGCCCGCGGCGCTCTGCTTGAGCGCCCACCGTCCGGATATGGTGATGCTGAGCGGTGACTTCACGCGGAGGGACCCGTAATCAGCTGCCGGTTAGCGCTGCATTTTTTTCGAGGCACTTCCTTCGGCAGTCATACGAGAGGAATTGCAGCCCCTGCGTTACTGCTTGCTGAACATGACCTTGGATCAAATGGCGCCTTGAGTGCCCTACACTTGTTCGCAGCAGTGCAGAGAGCGCGTGTGCTCACTCTTCTTCAGGAACAATATCAAGAAAACCCAGCTATTTCTCACTGGTGCGAGCTTGCTAAAATAGAATTTTGTTTCACCGAACCGGGCATAACATAACTTGCTTCGCATGAGGTCATGAACATGATAGCCGTGAAAGAAATTAAAACTTTCTTTCAGTATTTTGTGCATTAATGTATACCTTCGCAGAGCAATGCGCTGACTAGTGTTTTATTCAAGGTGAAATAAAAACTCACAGCACGTTTACGACTATGTAACGTGAGATTCAGCGATAGCTGTTTAGGCGTTTCGTCACGTGACCACTGGTGTAGTGGACACGTGAAGCACCCCTGCAGTGGCAGGCGGCTGTTCCATACAGAGCCACCCGTGGGCTTATGCGACCCAGGTTGACCGGGTACGCCGACGGCGACGACGGCGACGAGAAAGCCAGGGACGTGCGCCTAACAGCTATCGCTGTAAAACGGAAGAAGATAGGTGCCGGGCGCGGTAGCTGCTGTCTACTTCCTAAGCACTTGAGCTGCAGCCCGCGTGAACGGTCAATTGTTATACTGTATGCACATGTGTAGTACATTGCATTTACCAGCCGCGCACGAGTCGTGTCCTGAAGAAATTCTACTGTTTCACTAGCTGGCGAGTAAAGCTGGACTTTGCGCATCACGATGACTAGCGAACTCTGTCTGTCTTCCCTGAACCTAACTCAGCTGGTTCGTGAACCCACACGCGGCGATAATACCTTAGATCTAGTTTTCACCAACCATCCTGACCATGCGTCTGCTTCTGTGCTGGAGGAAATCAGCGACCACAAGATTATTCATTGCCGCTTCAGCTTGCCTCGCCCTGATAACGCAAGGATCAGCAAAGAGATACTGGATTACGCACGTGCAGATATACCTAAAATGAATAGCATTCTAACAAGCTTTGCAGCTGATTTCCGCCACGACTTCACTAAACGTACTACGAATGAAAACTGGTGCTTATTTCGTGATAAATTAAATGTACTTGAGAAGATATGCGTTCCCAAATTCGCAGTCTCAAACCGAATAAATGATCCCTGGTTCACTAACGAATGCAAAAGGTAGTTAAACAGAAAAAAGAGGGTATACAGAAGAGCTTCAAGAACCAATGCACCACTCGACTGGATGAAATATAAGGAAATTGCTGCGCTTACTGAAAGAAAACTCGAAGAAGAGAAACAAAAATACTATAACGACACACTTCCGCAACTATTAAAAAGTGATCCCAAAAAGTTTTGGCGCACTGTAAATCCTAAAAGCAGCAACATTTTACCAGCACTAACTACAGGAGAGGGCTCGCCCTTACCGTTAGACGAGTGCGCCGAAATCTTCAACAAATCTTTTAGTGACATGTTCACAAATGAACTCCCCACTGATAATTTACCGCCCATTTCTCCAACATACATACGGTTTCAATTTGCACCTATTACTATCACAACAAATGGCGTCGCCCGCGCAATCGACAAGCTAGAACTAAAAAAGGCCCCAGGACCCGATGGGATCAGTACAAAGATTCTGAAACTAACATGTCACGAATCATCTGGTTTGCTCGCGCTGATATTTCAACAATCTCTGGATACAGGACAGCTCCCTGACGACTGGAAACAAGCACACATCATTCCCGTACACAAATCAGGAAGTAACACCGATCCAAACAACTTCAGGCCTATCTCACTTACTTGCATCTGCTGCAAACTACTAGAGCATATCTTCTTTTCCCACATCATGAACCATCTGAACCTAAATAACTTACTTCTCGAGTACCAGCACGGATTCCGGCAAAACCGATCATGCCAGTCGCAACTCTTTGAGCTTGTGACTGACCTTCATCAATCCCTACACATGTCTCATCTCACAGACGCCATTTTCATTGACTTTACAAAAGCTTTTGACTGTGTTGCCCACAAACGCTTACTGCTAAAGACCCGAAATTTACAGCTCGACGACAAAACAACAACATGGATCGAGCAATTCCTAACCGATCGTTACCAGTCGGTCAAAATTGAGAACCTCATTTCTAAACCCACTCGCGTATTATCCGGTGTCCCACAGGGCTCAGTATTAGGGCCATTACTTTTTCTAATTTATATAAACGACATAGCCTCTAATATTACTTCATCAATACGGCTTTTCGCAGACGACTGCGTAATATACAGGCAGATAACCACCCCGACTGATGCACTAGCTCTCCAATCAGATCTAACAGAACTAACTGAATGGTGTTCAACGTGGCAGATGAATATTAATGTCAGTAAAACTAAGCATGTAAGATTCTCTAGCGTAGCAGAAACATCACAGAATAATTACCGGTTAAATAATAGTGGAATTGACTCCGTGTCGTGTATAAAATATCTGGGAGTGTTTTTCAGTCAGAACTTAACCTGGGATGCTCACATTGAATACATAATAAAGCCTTTAAAAAAATTGGTCTCTTGAAACGCCGTTTACCCCTTGCGAACGCTGAAACACGGCACAGCGCTTATACAACGCTTATCAGATCATCTGTTGAATACGCTTCTGTTATAAGGAACCCCTCCCACGCGATTCTTACAAATGCTCTAGAAGCAGTACAAAATAAAGCCGTCAGATTCATGCTGTCATCCTACTCACGTCATCAAAGCGTATCAGCAATGAAGCAAGCCATGAATCTTCAACCTCTTGCTACACGTAGAAAGTTCGCCCGGTTGTCATTATTTCACACCTTATACTATAGCGAAACGCCATTCTCCCGAAACCATGTCTTTCCTG
The DNA here is from genome assembly GCF_052857255.1 of Amblyomma americanum. Lineage (NCBI taxonomy): Eukaryota > Metazoa > Arthropoda > Arachnida > Ixodida > Ixodidae > Amblyomma > Amblyomma americanum. Next base: position 8,366,999 of record NC_135503.1, on the reverse strand, counting down.
CACCTCATTGTTCAGCTCGCCTGGATCATGCGCATAAGGTACGTCCGATTTTCGCTCGCACACTAAAATATCAGAAGTCATCACCGTTGGTTTTGTCAATAAATGAATGGAACTCATTGCCACCCAGCATTGTTGGCCATACTGAATTATCATCTTTTCAAACAGCTTTACTAACATTTCTGAACACGGAAAATGCGTCATAGAGTGCTGAATGATTTACCGTGTCCGTGACTTTTTGGCGGTCCTTTTTTGCTTTGCCATTTCTTGTGTGCTGAACAGCTCCGGAGCCTCTTTTATGTGCCATTGTATTTTTAGTTACTTATTTTGCCCTAATTATTACTCACTTGTTTGAACGTGTTGAATTTTGTGGTTTCAATATGTTATACTGCACTTAACCAAATGTTACCCAAACTCTGCCCTCTGTATATTTACCATCATTTGTTATGAGTTGATTTGTTATGTGTGCTTTCTTTTCATCATTCCCCCCCTATGTAATGCCCTCTTCTGGGTCTTTAGGGTAAATAAATAAATAAATAAATAAATAAATAAATATGATTATTTTCAAAACATCCCGTCTAGGGGGTTGCGAGCGACTTAGTTTAAACGAAAGCTGCTGCCCTTCCTTGTTGGATAAGCTGAAGTCTTCCGCCCTAGATAGACTAAGAACACCACCCTTCTATTCCCCACCCTCTAATTGCACTTCGGTAAATGCTGTCATCACCATAATTATAATTAAAGCGTGGTATTGTAGCGATAGCTACACAACGCCACCTCTTCGAGCCTTCAGCGTGGCCACCCTGACCACCCCGGTCACGTGGTTGGTCACGTGACCATCCACGTGGCTGGTCACGTGGTTTTGCGGTGCGCCGGCAACACCGAGTTGCAACAGCTGTGCGCATGCGCCGTGTAAAGTAAGGGGGGGAGAGAGTGAATCCACATCCAGGGACGAAGATGAAGAAGGAACGCCCAGCGAAACGGGGCGGCGAAAGACCGACTTTGCAGTTCGACCGAGCGAGTTCCACTCGGCCAGCTCTCGCGTCACTCCAGGTTTAACCAGAGCTAAACCACAGCCATTTTTTCGTAACTCTTCTTGCCAGACCCTCCGCAGTGGCCCAGTGTCGTTGGCGTTCGTCTGGTGATTCCAAGGTCAGGGGTTCGATTCCGGCCGCAGCGGCCGTGTTTCGACGTAGGCGAAATACTAAATAGCCTGTGTTATGGGCGATGCCAGCGCACTTTAAAGAACTTCAGGTGATCTAAATTAATCCGGAGCCCTGCACTTTACGGCGTCTCTCATAGCCCACGTGTTGAGTCGGGACGCTAAACGCCACAGTTTACAATCAATTTTCTACAATCTATAATGGGCGAGCCCATGCGTGTACAGTGAAGTTACGCGCTTGGAAATACCGTGATCATGGCACCGGACATTATCTCTGATTCCTTAAGCATGCATTCGACTACGAACGAAATTTCGTGAAATATGGCCTGCTGCCTAAGGCGCGTCTTGCTTTTGCAGCCTTCTTCAAGCCCCTGTTCACCTGATTTTTCAACACTTCTGGTAAAACGGTGCATTAATGTGATAGCATTTATGCTGAGCGTCATAAAAAAAATTCCCGGCTTCTCTGTCAATGCAGCTGCCACCTGCCCACCGTGGCTCTGCGCATGAGCCTTGTGGGAGCTCGGGAAGGACAGCCTTATTCTCACAAGCCCCACCGTTGGCTGTGTTTGAAAGAGCCACATACCATGGCTGGGGCGCACCGTTTAACCGCTGCACCACCACTGCACCAGTAGTGATATGGGGAATCCCCGCGATCTATGAATACGATTGAAAGTGTCGCGACGTCATCAACATCACGTGACCTCCAGAGGACCAATCTTAACGCACCACCTAATCTCAAAATCTGAGGATCCCTTAAAATTTGGAAGTTGGCCCATCCTCGAAAATTTCAAAGCAACGCCAAAATTTTGTCGGCCCACCCCAGAAAACGAATTCAGGTGTATTAGTGGAGAGGATGCGTGGATTTAGGTGTACGAGGAGGTCGGATTAGTATAAATCCATATGATAATCCAATGAACGGTACTAGTACCTTCTAGAGGGTAGCCGCCGCGGTGGCTCAGTGGTTACGGCTCTCAGCTGCTGACCCGAAAGACGCGGGCTCGATCCCGGCTGTGGCGGTCAAATCTCGATGGAGGTGAAATCCTAGAGGGCCTTGTACTGTGCGATGTGAGTGCACGTTAAAGAACCCAGGTGGTCGAAATTTCCGGAGCCCTTCACTACGGCGTCCCTCTTATCATGAGTCGCTTTTGGGACGTTAAACCCCCAAAATACCAAAAATCCTTCTAGAAGGTAATGACTCATGCATACCATATAAGGGGAATGAAACTGGCCCCAACCGGAGTGACGGCGGGAAAATGGGAAGAACCTTGGGCACTCACTCTAACACCATAGCAGGCAATCTGAGTGCTGTCGCGTTTTCTTCTTTAAGAATGTGGTTAAGAAAACTCCCAAGTTCTTGGACGATGACCCTCTTCACTGTCTTTGTATGGGATGAAGAAATGATAGGACACGCTGGTTGCGTATTCGTTCACAGGCCCGTCAAAATGTGGTCTGAACCTATTGCTACAGTGCTATGTCCAAGAACCTCTTGTGAGCCGTCGACAGGAGTCTTGCGAGCTTCAGACTTTTCTCAGACTGCCAGACATTTCGCACGGCTTTGGGGCCAAGAGATGACAGCAGCAGCTGCGAGGCTCTTCAACCACCGCAATAATATTAATAGCTCCAGTAGTGCGTCCTCCTGAAACCAAAACGATGACGTCACCACTCCAGGATGAAGTGATCACCTTCTGACCAATAAGAATGGAGGATTTGTGGCGAAGCGGTCAAGATGAGCCGTGGACGCTACCGGAACTCGGCCGTCAAAGGGGTCCTGGGAGGCGGGCGATGCGGATAGCTGTAGTAATGAACACTTTGTGTGGACAGCTGTTGTTCGCATGATGCATGACAGCAGATATTGAGTAGTATCTGCTACCAATGCCTCGCATCTATGGAAGCTGCGGAACACGGTGCTCCGGAAGACCTCTCTGAGACCTTCCGTGGAAAGCGCATCGTACAGGATCGTCGCGGTTGACCCGACTGCCTTGCACAGGGTTGTGTGTCCGCGGGCCTCTGCCTCCCAGCGGGGCCCGTTCCCCGTGGCGCTGGTAAGGGGCTCTGCCGCCGTGGGTCCCTCTTCCGGTCGCGGTCGGTCAGTGGCCTTCCTCCCCGCGGGACGCGGCTCGCACCGCGAGCTTCGCCTCCCGCGGGGAGCGCCTCCGGCCATGCGACTGCCGCCGATCCTCCCGGAGTTCGTTTTTACTTCCTCGTCCGTTCTTTGCGCCGGCGTTTCGCCTGGCGGACTGCGCTTTGCGGCCACCGGACCGTGCAGCGGCAGTGACGGCTCGAGTGGCGGGCCGCTCTTTTTGCGCGCGGGCGACGCTTTTGTCTCGCTTTCGCGCTTCCACGCCGATGAAAAAGGCCCCGCCGGGCTCACAAGGAGTGTTTTTGTTGGAGCGCCGACCATTAACCTTAAAACGCGGACCCGCCGTAGCTGCGAGCCGGTGAGCGCGGACACCTCGGCGCCGCGCGCGCAGAGCCGAAGTCTGTGCGTTCAACGTTCGCTGTCACACGGATCATGCGCGTGGCGGAATTGTCGATAAGAGAGAAAACCACGTAGTCATCGGGGCTTTTTAAAGAGACGAAGGGCGGCTGCACTGGACAGACACCATTCTTACAACAAAAGAACTGCGGTTTTCGATTGGTGCACTCCACCGAGCCTAACTTTTCATCCAACTGAAACATGATTTGAGGAGGTTTTCAACCTTTTGAGCGTAGGAGGAAATGTATCATAACGACCTTGATCTTTCGAATCGAGACTGACCATCGAGCTGGATTATACGAAGCACATTAGTAGTTTACATCAAACTTTTTCAGATTATTCACCGATTTCACATGTGTGGCGTGGTATGGTACGCTGAATTTAACGGTGCCAAACTGCACACCGGCTATGAGAGCAGCCGTAGAGGGGGCGAGGGTGCTCCGAATTTATTTCGACCGCCTGGGATACTTTAACTTGCGCCGCACAGCACGAGTGTGCTTCCGCATCTACACCTCCATAAAATTGCGGCCGCCACAGCCGGGATTCGATCGCGCGATCTTAGGATCAGCAGCCGAGCTTCAAATCTACTAATCCACTCACTGCGGCTGTGATTTCACCTGTTTGCGGACGACTGCGCCAACGACCGAATGCAGCCAAGCACGTTGGCTAAACAACACCTGTAGAGTGCCGTCGATTACATCGCGTCGTCTTTCCTTCTGCTCCCGGTGGAGTTTCTTAAAACCAGGGTGGTCTGCATCGTGAAAGCCACGCATACGCGAGTAGAGAGACGGGCGGAAAAGCGACCCCAGTCAGCGGCGGGAAATGAGCGTGGTCGGCCTGGTCGCGCACGCACGCTCCGGCTTTGCCTGTTTGGCTGTGTCTGTGTCGTAACGCGTGCGGAGGTGTGGAGTTCGCTTTTAGCAGTGTCTCGTTTTCCTAACCTCACCTAACTGAAAAGGAAATTGGTAGATCAAGGTTAACGCGGCGCGAAAAGACACGGGCAAAGGAAGGAACGAACAGGATAAGACGGGGCGCTGACTACGGTGTGATGTTTTGTAGCATCGCATCCTGCCATCTTTCATACATACACCTTTTTTGCGTTGAAATATTTAGGATTTTGCACGAAGAACGGCTTGCTGTCGAGCGCAGCGGTAAGTTCACGATATGGGCCTCTAAAATGTCTTGTACAGAGAGAGTCTATTGGCACCATCTCCATTTTCAGATGGCTTCTTCCCAAAAGCTTTAGACACGAAGTTTGTGACACTGGGCTATTAATCAGAAGATGAAATACCGCACGCACGCACGCACGCACGCACGCACGCACGCACGCACGCACGCACGCACGCACACACACACACACACACACACACACACACACACACACACACACACACACACACACACACACACACACACACACACACACACACACACACACACACACACACACACACACACACACACACACACACACACACACACACACACACACACACACACACACACACACACACACACACACACACACACACACACACACACACACACACACTCTCTCTCTCTCTCTCTCTCTCTCTTTTTCAAGCCCCTTGGCTGCTCTCAGTGCCGGCCTCCTGAATGGTGATTGCCGACATTTCTCGAGGCGTTCCTCCGACTAAATTCTCCGAAAAACCCACCATCCTGCCCTGCCAGGGAGCACTAGTCTTAACCGGCGGAGCAAACGAAGAAAGCGCGACCCCGTTGTTATTGTTCCTCGTTTAGCGCCACACGAAGCGCTCACTTAGCCACGCAGTCAGCCGTAGTGGCGCGCGCCGCCAGGAGGGCACACAGTTCGCTATCCCCACCGGGGCAGAGAATTCTGTCACGCCACTCGGAGGCTTCGGTCCAGTGGCCATCAACGAGACGCGGCGGCGGATGGGTGGGGGTGCGAAGGAGGAGGGACGCAGCTCTTCCGCTTCTCCCAGCGCCGGGGTCACCAGACGCCCGCTGGAGGCAAGAACCTGCGCGGACCCCACAGGTAGAGTGGACGACAGCGAGCGTATACACTTGAGGCCGCTTGGCGCGCTTCCTCCGGAAGGGAGCGCTCCCCGCCAGTCCCCTTCCAGTTGCGGCCCCCACTTCCCTCCGAAATTAAATCGGCAGGGAGAAGACGGAGAGCATCGCCCAGGGCGCTCGCAGTCTCGAGCCGAAGGCGATGGCCACCCGATAACAGCGCATCGCAGGGCCGGCGCGCGGGTGGCGCCAGGCGGATTGGGAGGGAGCGAGTGATTCGGTTACGGCGCAAATTAATTGTCGGGCGCCGCCTCCACCGACACGCCTGATCGCACACGGCTGGTCCAGGACGCGCTCGGCGCCGCTGACTGCCTGAAACTGCGCGCGGAGGAGACGGATTGGGCGCGAATACTCACCGTCGCGGTGTAGACTCGCGGTTTATTTTTTTTTTTGTCGCTCCTCCAGCGTGGAACGCTGAAGTAACGTCGGCGAAATGGCCAACGCAGCCGACACCTCGAGCGAGCCGCGGCGCGGTGGTCGTGTGTTTCGAATTCCGTGGCTCTCGTGGCAAGTCGGGATAGAGTTGCGTCACACCCCCAGCAGCTAACCAGCTGGACGTCTCTGCACTCGCTGCGTCGTCGGATCGTCTTTCTCAGTGTGGAAACGAATATGCAGCATTTTTGCGATGTATTTCTCATCTCGACACGGGTTAACAGGTGAAGACGCACAGGCTCGTGCGAGGATTGCGAGCTTAGAATTAAACTTCAGGTTGCTGAAGAAACCTCCGGCTGGACATTTCGTTATAGGGCCCGGTTTTCAGAAATCACCGTCACGCTCAGAACGCCTGGTAGTCCATACAGGCGCTAACAGAGACTTCTGGCTGGGAACTGTGTTTCTGGGTCTATGCTTCAGTAGTTATCCCAGGGGCGGATTTATGGAGGTGATCGCCCTTTCCAATCCAGGAACTTAATTTTGCCTAGGAAAACCACGCTGAAGCCCCTTTTTTTTTATAAGAACGGAGTCTCAAGAAGGTAATTGTTCCAATGGGGCAGCCCACACCCAATCGCCCCCTCCAAGAATGACTCTTAAATACGCCCCTGAGTCCCTGTCACGTTAGAGGGCTTCGAGTGTCTGCACTCTGTCAGAACTTTCGGTGGGGCACTGTGTTTCAGGGTCGCATCTTCAGGGGATACTTTTTGAGAGAGCTAGTCCTAATGCTCACTGTTTTAGGCATGGTTTTGTGATGCGTTTCAGAAGGTCGCTAAATGCACGTGTTGTTGTCGCAGTTGTTTTGTTGCTTGTTGCCGAAGGATTTATGGGGTGGGCTGACGGCCGCTTAAGCGAGAAATTTTGCTCAGGAAAACCATGCCGCAGCCTCTTGTTTGGAACAAAGGAGTCCAAGATATACACGGTTCAAATTTCAATTTCAAAATGGTCCCCTCCCCGAGTGCCCCATCCAAGATTAACCCCTAAATCCTCACCTATGTCGATTTGCTAACTTCTGAAGCCTTCGCCTTTCTTCCTGCATGCTTGTCGCCACCGCCACGTGACAATTTTCTTCAGAGTGATTTGATAATGATGGACGTCTGTGGCCAAAGAGCGCCATAGCGCCAGGTGTTTTTCAAGGTTGGTTCAAATACCAATTTCCCGAGCATTTCATCCCAAATAAGTCGAGTACCAGCGTGTGCCCATTGTATCACAGATGGGTACCCGATGACGCTGAGGATCGAACCCCGCATCTCCCGAATGCGAGGCGGATGATCAAACAATTGGGCCACCGCTGCGGTTCACTGTGATTTGATGGCATCAAAAGCCGAGTGCATGTCCAACTGCAGAGCGCTCCTCCGGCACGGATTGCTGAGTCACGCATTCAAGTTGGGGCAGTGGAAGATCAGGGATACAGATGTAGGCACGAGTGAATTTGTGTCGCAGCGAAGCTCTAGCCAGTGCTTTCTTCGACAAGCGGCCATTGAAGCCGGCCGGAGTGTTGCAGGCGCAGCAAGGGCAGCCTGTGTTCGTCAAGCACTTTCTCCGAATATGCCTGTTAAACCAACAGCTCTATACAGAGAGAGAGAGAGAGAAAGAGTGTACCTTGAGAGTGCACTCTGTATGACTGCTTGATCGAGCTATAGGCCTGGTGCACGTATGACCTGTAATTTGCGACAGTATCCTGCAGGTATAAGCAGAGCAGCAAAACAAAAAAGAAAATGAAATTGTCTCGGCGGGCGAGCAAAGACGGCTGGCAAGATTTTATAGTCGGCCTTATGACAGACCTTATGTGCAGGGTCTTGGTACCACGCGAAAGCCTGGCTTTTTTTCCCCTCACTGTTTCACTTGTGTACACCAAGGTGCCTTCGTACTCTCATGTCGATCGCCAAGGCGATACTCAGTGCAGCAGTGGCGTAGCCAGAAATTTTGTTTGGGGTGGGGGCTCATATTGCAGGGCGACCTCCTCGTAGAATTTGTGGAGGAATCAAACGCAAAATAATAACTACATTGCCATTGGCAATGCCATTGCGTATTAGAGAGCGCTACGCACTGTCTAGGCTAGTGAAATATGTATTATTTAAATAAAAGAATGTATTCGTATGTCTTAAAAATCGTGGCAGACATAACTGATACCAATGGTTCCATGTTTTTGCGTATTTAATTATTAGAGAAAATATCACACGATGTCTAAAACTACATCAGTCCGAAACCAGCAAAGCAGTGCATGGCGCTGATGTGAAAAACATAAAGTACATGAAATGAGCAAGCAGAGGAGAAACATTTTAATGAATCTTTGTCGTTCAAGAACCTTTCGATTTTTGTACATATCCAATGGTTAGGAAAAAGTCTAAATGACGCTGTCCTTCGTTCCAGTGTACTGCGCAGCAGCAGCTCTCACCGGTCATGTATTGCGTGTAATTGCACAGAAATTTTATTCGCAACAGCGAGCACATGTATAAACGAGGAGTCCTGCAAAATATACATTAGAAGTGCGAAGATAAAATGGTGTATTGGAAATTCGAATATCCAAACTTGATAAAGGACAAGAAAGTGCCACTGGAAACAGTCACTGTATGCATGCACAAAACCTCGCAACGAGATATTTAAATACACATATGTCTCCATTAAATCTACGTATCTAAGCAAAAGTCTCTGTATACAATGCATCAAACAGGGCAAATAAACATCTTGCGCAATAGCAGGTAGTAAACTTTACTCACGGAAAGACAGACGATCCAGGCAAGAACAAAACTATGACAGCAGAAGTCGCGATATGTACTTGGGCCATGCTGCGGTCGTGACAGCACCATATGGTTAGAATAATAGATGAACAATGCAGAAATCATTACGAAAGGGTGTGTTTTTTACCTGCCTGCACGGCGACAATTACTCTGCACCCCTAATTACAAAAGGGCATTCCCTTGATTCAAAGAAAAAGTAAAAGCAGGTAGATAAAGAGGAAAGAAAAGGACAAACGAAAGCCACGGATGGTGCCGCAAGTTGAAATAACCAATATCCGAGTGTGTAGGTTGGGAAACACCGCGTGGGCAGGGCTTTCAAAGAGCAAGGTCGATCAAAATCGGTTATTGATGTCCTCAAAATTTCCGTATTCGCATGCTAATTTTGATCATGATGCTAACTGTTACAATGAACGGCACAAATTTCTACGGTATGAAAGTCATACATTTTCGTAATTGCCCGTTTATGCCCGCAATCGCCCGTTCGCGCCAGAATGTCTTTTCTCGTCTGAAAAAGGCATTGTAGGTGACAAAATCCAGAATGACTTCCGGCGCCGGTGGCTGTTTTGGTCAGCGGTGCGTGACAGTTCGAAAAAAATTCGAGGGGGAGGGGGGGCTGAAGCCCCATAAGCCTCCCCTCTGGCTACGCCCTTGAAGTGCAGGGAATACAGCTGCCGACAAAAACTCGCTGCTGCTCGGGCGTGGTGATGAGATCGGCCTATTCGCCAGGTTGGTCCTTTAAAGGACTGTAGACGCCTTATTTTAGTTGCACATTTTCTTCTCGGTAATGACGCATAAGACGTTAGAATAGATGGAACACCACGTGGCACTCGCCTTCGGCCGCTAAATAACTTATGGTTTAATTTATTCTCGCATACTGTTCTGGTTTCATAAACCCAACGATGGCTGTGACGTGTGAGCAGTGCTTAGGTCATGTGAGGCATGAAAGAAAAACTACAGTATAAAAGCTGATACATCGTTTGTTGTCATTCCAGCTCTTGAATAAGACCGGATTAAACGTCGTAGGGAATTTAAACTACCTAGCAGTGATTATACGTGACTGAAACACACTGTACACGTCACGGCCATCGTTCGATTTTTGAAAACCGGAACCACACGTCGGTGCACAAGCCGAGACTAACACGTAGTAAGGTGAGGGCATAGTCAAGGCACGAAGACACAGCCCTGCGTTACAAAATAAGGAAACCTCGCCGCAAGTCAAGTTGATCCAGCACCCGGCACGGTACCGGGAGTGACATCCGGCACCTACATCCCGAGCAAGAAAAAATAAACGCGCATATCGGGTTGAACAGCACAAAGCTATCGGCTCTGCACACATGCAGGGATGGATAAAGTGATCACACGTGCTCTGAAGGCGCACGGTTTGTGACCGACCGATCTTCCCGTCTCATTTCTATTCGCGTCCTGCGCTCCCAACGACATCGGTGCGCGTGCTCTGAATGCGAATGCGCGAGTCCGATGGCTTCGGGGGCGCCCAGAAACGCCTCGGCCTATAGAAACGCGCTGCGTAACTGTTTTTCTTGCCTCTCCTCAGATAAGGCAGTAAACGCCGATGGGACGGCAGATCCGAAACAGGAACCAAAATATCGCTGTCCCACAACTCGCTACAGATGTATGCAGTCAGCGCTAACCAAACGGGGGCGCATGCAGAACTCTGATCGCTCATCGGGAGTTCTTCAGAATCAATGGAGCCTGCTTCGCTCGTGTATAGTAAGCGAAGAGGAAACGTTGGCAGCAGCCTCCTCAGGCGCGCTGTGCTTCCGCTATGACGGTGTGGTACATAGGGTTTAACTTCCCAAAGCGACATGGGTTGTGAGGGACGCCGTAATGGAGGGCTCGGGATTAACTTCGCGCACTGACATCGCACAGCACACGGGCGCCTTGCGTTTCGGCTCAGCGGAAACGGGGCCGCTGATGCCGGGATCGAACCCGTGACCTCGGGCTCAGCATTCGAGCGCCCTAACCACTGAGCCACCACGGCGGGGGTCGTCAGTGCACTTGGAGTTGCACGAGTCGATCCGTGTCTTTGTTTCTCTGTCCCGTAACTTCTCATCGTTTACGGGTCTAACCAAGTGAGGGCACTGTGCTGTGTTCCATGTTACTCTTTCAGAGTCGTCATAACGGCAAAAGTGTCCCATACCAATTCTTTTGCTATCACAGCCCCCCCCCCCCCCCCCACACACACACACACACTCACACATCGACATCATAGTCGTCATCACTAGTAATCCTCTGTATGTATGTGTCCGTTCAGTTTTCATAGCAGGGTTTTCTGTTCGGACAGTCGTATTATATTCCTGAGACGCACACCTTCAGATCTTGATGTTCAGTTTTTTTTTTTGTCCTGTCCCTGACTGTCATATTCTCTCACTTTACCGTTCTGTGGTGGGCGTTTTTGGGAACACCGGAACGCTTGATGGCACTGGCGTTGCTTGCTTCCCTCCAGAGTTTTCTTCGTTTATTCTCCGCGTTCATGGGCATCATTTTTTTTCTGTTGTACAGACTATCCTGGAGGGCAGCAGAAAAAAAAAAACAACAACAACAACATTGCATTTAGTTTAGTCCATCCACAACATCAAAATGTCACGTTTTGCCCAACATGAGGCCTGCTGCTAACATAATTGTCATAAGGACCCTAGGCGCAAAAATTCCTAGGTTTCGTATTAGATAATACCAATAACCAATTGCAATAACTAAACACCTGCGTCGATTTAAGACGGCAGCTAGACTGAGTTGCACAGCTTTAAAAATGTTCCGTGCAGAAATTTGCGCCTTCTTGACAGCTTTCTCGTTCACCAATTCAAGCTCAAATTCTGTAATTCGGGCTTTTCCGGTCCTTTCTGGCAGCAAAAGAGAGTTTACTGGACGCGCTCGTTTTCGTGAGGGGCATAAAATGCCCTGTATGTTTTTGCTTGTTATTTCATAAAAACATGAAAATGGCAGGTTGCATTAAACGAAAAAAAAAACAAAACTTTACCGAATCAATCTTTTTCTCCTCATCTATTACAATTATTTCGCCCATAACATCACCAATCTCCTACACGTACGAGACCTCACTGCCTTGGCCATGGGCCACCTGCCCCCCATGACAGTTGGCAATGAAATTCATTCAGATAAATTCAATTCAGCTGCCACCTATCCGCCATGGCACTGCGCATCAGCTCATTGGTCCAAAGATAGACAGCCTCCCGAAGAACTGCCTATGCAAAAACGAGCCTTGCGGGAGCTCAGGAAGAGCAACCTCGATCTCGAAAGCCCCACTGGCGCCTGCGCTTGAAACAGCCAACTGCCGGGGCAGTGGCGCTTCGCTTAACCGCGCACCACTGCGCCAGTGGTGACATCGGGACATTCTGCGATCTATGAATCTATGAAAGAGAAAGGGAACTTGCGCAGGAGGGATCTCTAATGCTATCGCTTTGTACGCTTAAGGATAGGTTAGGGGACGTTGAAGTTTGTGTGTGATAGCACTGCCAGGCATATTTTCGATTGCGGGCGTACGTAATACGCAATGTATGTACGTCTTTGAACCCTGCTTTGTGGTAGGCGGCGCTTACCTGTCCACTGGGTTGTGAGCAGCCTGCAAGGTGTAGTGTACCAGGTGTACACTTTGCAGGCCTTCATTTGGTCGAAGACCTTCAAGTTAAATGTCTTCAGGGTAAAGGCGTCTAGGTCTAAGGGGTTTAGGGTAAAGGCCTTATAGTAAAGACCTTTCTGGTGAATGCCTTCGTGGTAAATACCTTCTGGGTAAAGGCCTTTAGGTAGAAGACTTTTAGGCCAGAGACCTTTACGGTAAATGCTTTTAAGTGGAATTTCTTTAGCACGTAAGGACCTTAAGTGCCCACCGTAACTAGTGCTGCAGCACAATATTCCGCGCTTAGCCATGCTAAACCGTCAGCTATCTCTTCTACCTCTCTTCGAGGCATGAGCCTACGCAATCCCAGCTCAATCTTGATGGACCTTCAGGATGACGACTGTAAATGCCATTCGTGTGCATTTTCTGCGGGAATTTTCTTACAGTTGTAGGGGACACTTAAGCTCCGCCTTAAATGTATGACGTGGTAGCTAATGCGTCCACGGCCATATATGTAGAGCTGCATACTCTACTTAACAACCATAGATCCCTGGGAGTCCTCACACCACTCCTCGCGCAGTGGTGCAGCGGTTAAGCGATGCGCCACTGCCCTGCGATGGCAGGTGCTGCCACTGGTGGGACTTGTGCGATCCAGGTTGCTCCTCCCAGCAACCTCATGCGACCAGTCATTAATTTAAGTGCCACCTGCCACGGTGGGCAGTTTTCTGACAATCCGGTGGACAGGTTGTGATGACGGGTCACGTGATATAGCTAGTCCACCTACCTCCTAGGCTGCTTCCCCGGGGATTTTGTAGCGAAAGCTACACTGGCCACGAACTCGCAGTTTCGCCGTGCTCGCAGTCCCACCGTGGTCGCACCGCACCACGTGACCTACCACGTGACCGGTCACGTGACCAACCGCGTGACGAACCACAAGACAGCAACTAGCCAGACAGCCAGACTAACCTGAACTAGCCATCAAGACTAACCAAGGCCAACCAAGCTATGCCTTAGCCTTCGCTACGTATACCCTGGCATAGCTGAGCTAAGCCACTGCCAATTTTTCCGAGGATTTTTCGCTCACGGTCAACGACGCCGACGACGCTGGATTTTCTTCCACACGAGCCCCCTAGCGCTATCGCGTTAGAACACTCATCAGGGGACAAAAATCTTGTAAATTTGCGTGAATACGGCGGAAGCAGTTTACGATCGATAACCGCTCTTACACTGCATGCCGGGGAACGATCACCTGCCACGACCTCTTCCTGAGGAGAGTGGGCGCACTCTCGGCGCCGACAGTCATTGCACACGGGACGCCCTGCGGCTCGCACCGTCTACCCCCCCCCCCCCCCCCCACACACACACACACACACTTTTCCTCAGCTTTCCTTCCGCAGCTGGCTTCCCTTACGTCACCGTGCGGCGTTCAACAATGCCGCACTACGCTTCTCCCGGGTACCGCCATTTCTCATTATCGGCTAGGCCGCTTTCTCCCAGGCCTGATCGAACAGGCGCCAGTGCATAAATTACCGGCGTGTAGAGAACCGGGTCGAGTACGAGGCGCCCGACGTTAAGTGCAAAAGACGAAAGAGCGGAGAAAAAAAAGCGTTTGTGTGAGGGGGGAAACCAGAAGCCAATCACTTTTTTGCCGCAGCTCGGTTCGCTGTTATTCCGCCGCCGAGTGCAGATAGGCAAGAGGGCAGGTGGCGGCGAGAAGAAGCCATTATTGCTGCCTGCCTGTGGCGGCTCTTATTTCCTCCTCTCACTTTTCTCTATTTTTGCTTTCTCAGCTGCTTGGCGTCGTCACCGTACTCTCACGTCGTCTCGGAATCTGGGACGACGTGTGGGCGTCACGGCCCTCGCCCAACTCTTTTGCGGGCGGCGCGCGAGCTTGTTGTCGGCGTTCTGGCGAGCGCGCTATCAATTTTCGCGGCGCCCTGTGTACACCCTCCTTTATTCGTCTCGCCTTCGTTTTTTTTTTCACTAGTCTTTTTCTTCACTGCTCGGGAAGAATAATACTGCATAAGAGGAAAAGTAATAAAAGCCACCTCGACCCGTTGACGTGCGCTCCTCGTAACTCAGCACCACCCGCGCAGTTTCACTTTCTCTCGCCTTTATTACATCCTGTATTTCATTTTTTTTTTCAACCCTCGCATTTCGTTCTCTCTTCCGCCCCTTTGTACAGGGGAGCGCGCGGAACGGGAAATGATTGAGCGAGTGCGTGTTTGTTTTGCCGGCAAGTAAAAAGGCCCCGATATGAAAGATCCTCTTTATTGTCTTTAGTGGCAAACGATCGCCGTCTCTGTGGTTAGATTCCGCTGCGAGCGAAACTGCGAACAAAAAAAGAAGAAAAAACATGGCCAGTCTTCTCATTCTTTCACCTGACCTCAGCGGTGAATGGCTTGTTTGATCATCCGCCTCTATGCGGAAGGAGCGGGCTTCGATTCCCCAGAGGAGCTGCCGAGTTTCTCAATGGGCTCCAGGTCTGGCAAGTGCTCGGCTTCTGCGGGGTTGAAATGCTTGAGTGAATGCGTTTTTGAGCCCACTTCGTGCAGACCAGACACTTTTCTCATGGCGCTCTTTGGCGCACTCGCCAGGCCAGGCAGGAGGTGCGATAGAGATAATGCCGTCAACGCGTATGACCACCGCAGCTATTTATGATTTTGGAATGAAGGGAAGACACTCACTCCATTAACAGCTGTGCTGAGTACGCTGAGCCGGCTCCTCGCTGCCGGTGACGTCATCGGTAACGTGGCCGCTTAGGCGCATCGCATGACTTCTTGGTCACGTGAGGGTCATGGGACATGTTATGCCGACGTCGACGCTCACAGCTGGGGGAAAAACAGCCAACCCTGTCTTATGTGCTTTTGGGGATGGCGCATCGAATTCTGAGAACCAGCAGTAAGAGGCGTCTGAAAGGTCACGTCAGTGATCACCTAATGGTTCCGAGGCCCCGTCAAAACCGCTGTACGTATCAAGTGGTCGGTTTCTGGTCATGTGATCATGTCTGTGCTGCGCCGACGGCCCCCCCTAAGGTTCGGCGTCAGACTCTCCATAATGTTCGGCTGCAGGTTCGGACAATGTTCGCCTTAACTCTCAGAGAATGGCAGCATTCCGTGCTTAAAACGAAGAATAAGGCATATGCCCGGTTAGGTTAAGTTTGAGGCAGGGAAAGCAGCTCTTGCCTCTAAGCACGGCTACAAGGGAGAGCTTCGTTCGGAAGGACAGGCAGAGCGGCGCGGGTAACGCAATGGTTTCCGGAATCAAGTTCACGTGCCGTGGCGTAGTTTCTGCGCAATAACGGGAGAAAACCATCCGAATTTACGGACTCTTTTTCTTACCTTAACTATCACGTCTCGTGCTCATCTTCTATTGCTCTTGGCATGATATTTATGTATTTATATTTTTACTTTCGTAGAGAATGTCTCCTGTTGGTTTTCCGTTTGTTTTGTGGTCGCCTATCTGGTAATAGTTGTTCCAGTTGATTTCTCTTTGTGTGCAACATATCGAAGGTATTGTAGTAACTTTTATTATTCTTGGCACGGTATTTATGCATTATATAAATGTTTGTAAACAATATTCTCTGTCAGTTTTTCGGTCGTTTTGTTGGTCGCTTATCATATGATCCTTATTAGCTGATTGCTAGTCTTGCACAACCTATTTTTATGCATGTAAAAGTGTACACATTTCATACATGTTTGTTGCTGGCTCCTGGGTACTTATTTTGTGAACTAATTGCATGCATCCAAACTATAGCAAATTGCTTAGCGCTGAGATGCTTTTGTCACCCATTTCTGTATGCACCTGTACCAAAGAAAAATAAATTGAAGTGAACTAGAAAAAAAATCTACGTACCGAATTGAATGGAAGATATTCGATGCTCGCCGAAGACAGTACTAAATAAAAAAAGAATCCTGAACGCGCAGTTACTAAATGCATAAATACGCAGTGCAGTCTGCGCATTTAGAAAGAAAATAATACATGATCGTACTTCGACTGCGAATTGAAGATGCACTAATTTTACCGTAATGCGCTGCATGATTTCCACTTGTTTGCGAAGCTAAGCAACGATTTGCAGTCACCTAAATTATTTACAAAATGAAATTACTGCTCTCACTCGTTTACACTTTAGTGATCAACCGTCAACGCTTTCATTAAAAAAAAAACGCCTTTTCGGTTATTTTGCTGACAAATGGCCCTCAAATAAAACGGCACAGAAGGCGTAGGCGGAGTTCGAGGACATCGCGGTTTGTTGCAGTTTTTTTCTCGGCGCTGGAAGATCTTTCCACTTGTCCCTATGGCGTACCGCAGTGCTCTGGCTTAAGGTGTATATGCCGTGTTGTCACGCAAAATAATGGCTATACACCTCTCTTCGTTGAGTATTTATTAGTTCAGGAAAAGTGCTGTTACGCATGCACACATAAACTCCCGCCCACCCGCAGGCTTTGAGTGCTGGAGCTCTGACGTGGAGACTCAACTTGAATTGTTGTTTTTCTTCTTCTCTTTAGGAGACCTCTCGGGAAAAGAGCAGCTCTCGCAGTGGGCATGTCTTCCAGCTGACCGGGCTGCCTGTTCACACGAGTCGCACTGGACCACCTTTATCCCCTAAAAACTATAGCAACAGAAAGCGGCAACTTTACAGGGCTGAGCGAGTTTCGACGCGTGTTTCCTTGACAGGTGATATACGCATACGCAGGCACTTTCAGGAAACGGGACCAGGTCGCTATAAGAGCAGCAGCTGCACAGCTTTCGCTCCGGCATGAGAAAACAGGCACGCCCCGGCATGCCACGCGGACAGAGCATCGCGGCTGGCGTCTCCCAGGTGAGTCTTCAGAGCGGCTTATTTATTAGCGCGACTGCGTTAAGGAGCTCGTATCGCTGAGATTGCGGCGTCACCGTCGTTGATAGTGAGCGAGAATTCCCCGAAAAAATCCCAAAGAAGCAACCTAGGAGGCAGTTTGTGAGCGAACTGCCCACCGTGGCAGTTAAAACAATGACTGGTCGCGAGAGCTTGCCCGCGAAGACTAACCTGGGCCCCGCAAGCCCCACCGGTGGCAGCACCTGCCATCGCAGGGCAGTGGTGCATCGCTTGACCGCTACACCGTAAGTGCTATGAGGACTTCCCGCGATCTGTGAATGCAAAGTAGAGACTGACCAATTTCGCACATAAGGGCATTAACCCATTAACGCTATCGCGCCCCAGCCTTAAGGCAGAGCTCTATTTTACCCTGCAGTTTTCTCAATACGAGAAAACAACGAAAGAGCGTAAAACAGAACAAAACGATGCATGTGCGGAATATGAATACAAATTAGTTGTTGACAAAACCAAAAGAACCGATCAATGATCAGTGAATGTGCGTTCAAGCACCAACTTTAACAAAAAAAATGAGAGA
>NC_135503.1:8344163-8346663 GCF_052857255.1 Amblyomma americanum | reverse complement strand
CACACATTCACTCACTCTTTCACTGGCTCGTTCACTAAATCACGCACTCAGTCACTCACACAGGCTTCCATTCACTCACCCATACACTCTCACGTACACGCACTCACGCGCACGTGTGCTCCCTCACACGCACGCGCAGTCACCCACTCATACACTCACTCACTCATTCGCTCACACACGCACTCACTTATTCACTCACTCACTGATTCACTCAAGGAGTCACTCACCCACTCAGCACACACTCACTAACACACGCACTCACACGTGCACTCACTCACTGACACACGCACACACTCACTCACTTACTCACTAACTCACATACAAACTCACTCACCCACGTACTCGCTCATTCACTCACACACACTCATTTATTCACTCACTCACTGATTCACTCAAGTACTCACTCAGCCACTCATCACTCACTCTCACTCCCACACGCACTTATTCACACGTGCACTCGCTCGCACACGCACTCACTCACCTTACTCATTCACTCACTCACACGCTCGCTCATTCACTCACACACTCACTCATTCACTCACTCATGCACTGTCGCACACTCAATCATTCACTCACTAAGGCACGAACGCACTCACACACGCACTCATTCACTCCCTGACATTTGCGCACAATGACTCACTCACTCTCTCACAGACACACTTGTTCACCCATGCAATGAAGTAGAGGTTTGAACATTCGCCTCGCATGCAGCAGGCGAAGGGATTGCATGATCCCCGGTGCTGCCGGTACAATACCGGTGATACCACGGGGACATGGTGTGGTGCTGGTCTGCTGTGGTATGAAATGGGCAGGAAATGGGTCTCAAACTTTACCTTGAATTGTTGAAAAATACCTTGTGTTACAGCGCTCTTCGGCCAAAGCTCCCCTTGCGTTATTGAAATGCACGATTGTCATCATACCCTTAAGGCTCACTCACCCGCTCATTCATACGCTGAGATAATTATTTACTCTTTCACATATTTTCTCTGACTAACTGATTGGCTAGCTCCCTAAGAGCTCATTTTCCCGCTCGTTCACGTTCTTGCAAGTTCGTCTGATTTTTCTTTTTTATTCATTTATTAATACTGCAGAGTCGCTTAGACTCCAAGCAGGGGTGAGCACAAAATGTCAGCGTAATACCATAAAATGTTCACATGGCACTACTCAGTCGCCAACTCAAACGATTGTTCATAACGAGTGTACTGAAGCTGTTACATTTCACTCACTCAATATTCCAAATGCTTAGTCGGATAGAGAGCCAGACGAGTTTGTTATACTTTGTGGTGATGCAGCACAAAAGACAGGGCATGTCAGAGAAGCCACTGGACAGAGCCAATGCCTGAAGGAAGACGAGGACATCCTGGGTGAAATTTGAGCAAATTACCGTGCAGCTCAAGGAAGAAAAAGCAATAAAGACGGGCTTCAATTAACGGGAAGCGTGAAACAACTTCAGCCAGCACGGAACCCGCTTTTAATCTGAGGCAAGGTTGGCGAAAATAGGGGGATGTACGCGCGATCTGGCAAACTCGGAGCTTGTTTACAAGTATCATTTGTCACTGCGGACGCTTATCTCGGCGTCTGGAGCGTGTAACGAGTCGTGAGGAGTGGAACAACCTCCCGTGTGCCCTGCGAGTCCCCATGCAAGCATCTGCCGCTGCCATATCACGCGTGAGCGTCCGTCCCGCTGGATGTTTGCTGAGGGCGCCATTAAACGGGCGCATCGGCCCAGGATGCCATCAAGAGCAATTGCTGCGCGCTGCTCTTTCGCGCATGCGCCCCGCTGCGCACGTCTCCTCTGTACCCGCGGTTCCTTGTTATCCTTTGTTTTTCTTGCAGGTTTTTAGCCGCAAAACAGGCGCCCAACACTGCCAGCAGCAACCTTCTTAGGTAACAGGGGAAAGACGAACACGGAAGTGGCGTCAACTGCGCGAATTTACAACCTCGTCCCCGTTTGCTGTATCGAGCTTTAAGGTTTCCTTCGGCGTGAAAACACCGCTATACGGTACAGGACGGAATAGTAATACCAAACGGGCAACTTCTTTTACGCTGCACAGGCCTTGCGCCGAAAGCGTTCGGAAAGCAATGCCGCGTCTCCTGCCGGAAAAAATAAAATAAAATTTCACCCGATTTATTTCGAGAACCGTTTTCTCTTTATAACGCCAGGAGGCGTTTTAACCGTGCGAGGCTACTTGACCTTGCCAACAAAAATAAGTTAGTGCCTTCAATTTCGGTTAGTCTAGAGACAAGTCATTTGTTTTCGCAAGGACGTGCCGCAAGGACGTGCAACGAAAACAAAAGCAGAGGGTTCCCATTTTTTTTTCCTTCCGAATTCTACAGTACCTCGCCTTGTAAAACATGCGATCAAACATTAAGGTACAGACTTGCAGTGCGAAACGCTTGCAGCCCGAGTAAACCGCATTCGAGGAAAGATTGTGCTAGCGTAGTGTTCCTCACAATTACGCACAGGAAAAGCTGCCGCCACTAGCCATACGAGCTTGTT